>NW_022987910.1:6432379-6472379 GCF_902827165.1 Trematomus bernacchii
GTCTTCGTAGAATGTTTTTCAATTTTGGACTGCAGATTCATAAATGTGGTCGGCCGTTTTACACTGTATGAAATAGAATAACGATATTGGCTCAGGATCATTGAAGATCATCTTCAAGTCATATTCTGTGCAAATGGAAAGCACATATCTCACATACATAAATGTCATGCAACCTATTTTGAGTCAAGCCATACAAGGTGGCAGCGTTTCTCACCAGATGATCCACTTGTGAGACTCATCGAGTGCGAGGAGGAAGATTACATGCTCATTCAAAAAAGAAAATAATAAAAAAGCGGTGCTACTGTTTGAGGGAGAGACAGCAGGGGAGACAGGGGCTGAGTGATGGACGCTCTAAGAGGTTAGATATCTCAGCTGTAGGGGACAAAGGGCAGGGGAAAGATAAAGATGCAGCACTTTGCAGAGAGACAGAAAGTGATTCGGTTGAGAGTCGGCTAGGGAGTTAAAGAGGAAGAGAATATGAAAGCAGGTTCTTCGTTGGCGGCGAAAAGAAAGGATATAGGTGAAAGAAAACGCCTCTGGGCTCTGAAGAAATTGAACTGGACCAACGCCAGATAGCCAGGCCCCCACAGGAACACAGAGAGAAACGGCCTGCCTGGGAAATGGCCTTCATCTCTGCTGGACATGGGGTGTAAATCTGTCCCCTGTACCTCCAACTGATCCAGACACACATACTAACACTCACACACATGATTTAAATACCTCTCCTACTCCTATGAATGCCCTCCTAACTCTTCAGGGGACAGAGTGACAGACAAAGAGAGGAGACAAATCCACACATCTAAAGAGCCCATAAAACACAAAGTCATAATCCATTCCCCTCATTGCTGCACTATATTTTCAACTCTTTGCTCGCTAAGGTCACCATGTTCTCCTTCACTCCCCTGCAACTTAACACATATGATATATCCTCCTTTTCTATTTCTTTGTGTCTACTTCTTTACTCTCAGTTCTTCTTGTTTGTCTTGATTTCCTTCAACAGTCTCTCCATCTAAGTCGGTTTTCCTCTTCAATACTTGATGAGCTTCCTGGTCTGAAGAGCTGGCAACAGATTCTGGGTTTACACTCTTCCAGTCATCTTCCAGCACATTGGACAGCTGTGTTTGTTTTTCAGATGAACTCAATTAACTCGAGTGCACAGTCTTCAAAAAGACACACACACACACACACACACACACACACCACACACACACACACACACACACACACACACACACACACACACACACACACACACACACACACACACACACACACACACACACACACACACACACACACACACACACACACACACACACACACACACACACACACACACACACACACACACACACACACACACACACACACACACACACACACACCCCCACACCACACACACAGAAAGCAAATGAGACAATCAGTCAAATAAGATTACTCATGCATCAAAAACTGTATATTTGGCTCTATTTTCACAATACGGGGCACTCCCACCCTCAAACAGTATAACCTTGAGGCTGAGAGTTATTTGAGTCACTTTTTGAGCCAGAAAGCTTTCATGACCTGTTCCTCTGCTGATGGTAACCCAACTGGTTTAAACTCCATCATACCATCTGCCATACTACATGGACCCGCTCTCAGACACACACACACACACACACACGCTATCCAGAGGGCTTGGAGGCAGCTTCTATCAGTCATACTTCCCTGGGGTCCTTTGGACCAGCCAGCCAACCGGCGCCATCTCTGCCATCACATTCACATCCTCATCGCTCTCTTCTGCCACGGGGACACAGAACCTGTCAGTACACTCTGTGTGTATGTGTATGTATGTGTACGTGTGTGTGTGTGTGTGTGTGTGTGTGTGTGTCTGCCTGTCTGTGTGTGACAGATAGCAAAAACCGAGGACAGGTGCCGTTATCTGTGGCCTTTTCTGGCCAGACACTGTGTATCCTAGCCCTGTATGCATGTGTGTGTGTTTTGTGTTGGTGAGTGTGTGTTGGCTGTTTCCATTGGGATTCAGTGTCCAGACACGTGCAATGTCGTCCCAGAGTGAGCCTGCAATCAAAGCTAGCTGGCACACTCTGTGCTATTGCATTCCCTAATACGTGCACACACACAAAAACACAGCCAGAGACACACACACACACAGTCCTACTTTCTGCTCTAGGGGTTAGGCTAATGACTGACGGTGTCAGAGACACAGAGGAGAGGAGCTGCATACTGAGAAAGAGGAAATGGAGCAAAGAGGAATCTCAAGACAGTCACATGAGCTAATGCAGAACCATGGAGAAACGTCTCTGCTGTATAATGAAAAGTTTCCTGTGCCAAACATATAACATATAGCTAAATGTATTCAGAGGAGTAGGCTTTGTGGAGAACCAATTTGTGGATGTGAGCTTTACAGAAGGAGACCAGAGGAGTTTCCACACATATACATACATACATACATATGACATTGGTTGTCAAGGCAATGGGCATTGTGTGGAGTCAGGCTGGGGCAGAAGCTGGTCCAACATTGAGAAATATAATTGCATTCACACAGTTTGAATGTGTGTGTGCATCTTTTTCCGTGCCCTATGAAGTTGCTTGTGTGAATAAAATCTATGATGTGTCAAGTGATGTGTTTATTTATTTAATCACTCAGACTCATTGCGATTAAGAACTATTTTCCATAAGAGACCTAAGATAAATTAATATTTGCTACAGTTTCAGTGCAAGAGGGCAGAGCTGCCAACGGAACAAATACCTACAAAAAATACTAATAACAAACCGATTAGATAATTATATTCCTGAAACATATAATGCAAATGATTCATATCTAAATCTATGATTATTTGTTTGCACATTCACATAAGGATATGACTGAGTAAATCGGGCCCAAACTTTTCCAAAGCACCAGATATTAAAGATCAGGAGAGAACCCATAAGAGGATATTTTTGATCGACACCAATGCACACCCCGAGGAGATGTAGATTACAAAATCCTTCTATCCTTTTCGCCTGCAGCAATTCCCCTGCGTAGCACTCCCTGTTACCCTGGGCCATAATAAAAGCTGTAAAGCCAGCCGTTAACAAACACACAGTAAAAACAGCTCCTTTTACAACACTACTCAATACTACCTGTCCTCCACGGCAGCCGAGCAGAACACCGCTGTACTAACGACTGCACTGCACGGTACAGGGCAATATATATGCAAAGAACTGAATGTAAATGTATGTAACTATAAAGTCTCTTTTATTGGGCATTACAGTCAAGGGGAGGGTTCGGCTTTGTTGCTTAATAAGATTATAAAGGCAGTTTGTGGAAAAGATAAAAAGGGTAGTAAAATAGATGCAGAGGTAAACAGAACAAGTTCCCCAGGGACTTTTTAGTAAAGTGATATGATCCTAATTGGAACTTTAAAGTGTGGAGTCTAAAGTTTAACTACGTGTAACTTTATTTGTGTCTTCCTCAGTCATTGGAAATAAGTCTTTAGGGCGCTCAGTGGAAGTACTCAGACCAAAGCCCTCGCAAAGGAGGAGGTGAAATTGCACCTACAAAACAAATAACACTTAAAGGTGCCATTTGGGCTTAGAAGAGTCCTCCCCTGATTTATTATTGCACTTAAAGTGAAGTTTGCAAACTTGCAAGAGACACATTTAAAAGGGTCAAATCAATACTGCAGAGGGAAAGTTATTCAGACTCCAGACAGGTTAATCTTCGAAAAACAGAGAGTCCTTCCCATAATCCAACTTGCTAGTGCCTTTTGTCAAACCCTCCCTGACATATTAAATCCCAGCTCTTTAGAAATCAGGTTTATAATGCAGGCTTTCTTTGTAAAGTTTGTAGTCCCTAATTCCAAGACGAGATACCCAGGTGGTGTCACATTAGTGATTTCAGCAGACGTGACAAAGCCACAAAAAACATTTTAAATGTTTTTACACAGGCTGTGTTGTGCCCTTTATTAAATGTATACTAACATGTAAAAGTCACATGAAGCTGTGAAAGGTCATCATGATTTGATAGTAGCTTCTGTACATAAGACCGTTGTTTTCCTGCGACTCCAAAACTACACACAGCTGACACATAAAACCTGTTTTACTTTACAATGTTTGTGATAAAACTAGATGTAAATAGGTTTTCGAAATCACACACACACGAAATCACACACACACACACACACACACACACACACACACACACACACACACACACACACACACACACACACACACACACACACACACACACACACACACACACACACACACACACACACACACACACACACACACACACACACACACACACACACACACACACACACACACACACACACACACACACACACACACACACACACACACACACGAGTTGTGAGTTGCAGCAGAGCCTGTCTATTAGCAATGGTCCGTCACTATTTCAGGCTTAATGAAGTAGAAAGCAAGAAGAAAGAGAAAACCTGCAGACCTGATTAATGAGAGGGAGAAAGAGAGAAGGGGGGAGGAGAATGAGAAAGGAAGAGAGGAATAGGGATGACAAAAAACAAGAAATGCATAATTAGAGGTGATGAAGAAAGAAGGGAAGGGCAGAGAACGAGAGAGGGGGAGCTTTAATTGATCCATGTAAAGCTGCAATGTGAAAAGCGCTTACCTAGTCCTAATTCCTTCAACCTCTTTACTAAATGGTCCCTCTCCTCTCAAAGCTATCACCCTATCTTCTTCTCTCAAAAGTCTTTTGAAGAATCTGTGTGTCTATGACCGTAGCTTAACACTGTGGAAAGCCTGGCTTACCTCTCCTCAGCTCAGCAGGAAATGATTAAAGTCACGGTCCAGTTAACGGCTGGTCACACTCAGCCCTGTGGGCCTCGAGTGGGAACACCCACCTGTGCTGGACCCCTTCGAAGGCTAAATGCTTATCCACACACACACACCAATGAAATCAGTCACCTGTGCAGGGCCATGCAGTGAGCGTTAGGCATTAGCTGTGGTGGGCGCTAGCTAAAGCTTGGCTATGCTCTAAAAAGCAGCAGCATGAACCGCACGGCAGGCAGCGTGGGTGTTCATTAAAACACCCAGCACCATTCACAGGGAGAAACAAGGCCATAAAAACAATTAATCTGCCAATAAACAAGCCATTCTGCCTGTCCAACACACACGGGCATGACAGTGGGAGCAGGGAGCAGGGAGCAGGGGGGGGGTGGGGGGGGGGGGGGGGGGGAGGGGAGCTGGGCCCCTTCTTCCTCCCGGCTCTCTTTCTCATTATCTCAGTCAGGATTTATCTGAGTGGTTCAGAGAAACGGAATCAAAGATCTTGATTTTTTTTTTTTAATCTATTGCTATCTAAATCCTACAGTGCTCAAATGTAGAGATAGCTCTACAAAGACGGTGGGTGAAAGTCTTACATCCCAATCGCTACGGATCAGTACACTGGGTTTAGATGAAGCAGCCGGACCAGGCGGTGATGTCATCTAACGGGATTGTGAACTGTTTCAAGAAATTCAGATCTCTCCATCCCTTGTCTCTTTGCTTGATTTCTGTCTTTATAGAAAGATGTGAACTCATTTTATTAAACAATATTAATATTATTACATATTAGGTGGTAAAAACAAATACAAAATTGCACATAAACACAGAAAAATAATTATTGTTGTACAATATTATAGTGAACAGCACAAGAATCTTAATGAAAAGATCAGTAAAGAAAGTCAGTTTTGAATCATCTTAAAGATGTTATGGATTTGTCGTGTAATATGGTTTATCACAAAATAGCAAATATATGCACAATCACATGAAGAATATTGTAAATTCCATTCAATGTAATAACTAAGCCTTTAACACATAAAAACTAAAAGTATTTTTTTATGACTATTACCAATCAATTTTTACTATAAACCGTGAACAGATTTTTCTCTAAGTCATGGCTAACTGGGGAGCAGTTCTATCTTTTCTTAAGTGCTAATATAAAAACTTCACAGAAAATGGATGGCATAAAACCAACTGCCTATTTAATTTCTACCTTAGGTCCTAACAGATATGTGTATGACTTGAAATCATCTTCACGTATCCCTAGACATTTTTCCTCCAAGCAGATGTTTATTCCCCCGGGGAACAATAGCATCCGTCAGAGTTTCTAAAACACATAAATGAATTTTACACCGCTGAGTATGAGAACTAAGGGGCTTTATCAGCCTTGTTACCGGTGTCACAGTTTGAGTATTGATGGACCTCCTTCTCCTATCCCCACTTAGTTGAGTTCTGCAAAAACAATAAACACATCTGATACAATACATTCTAATAAGCAACTGAGTGTGAGTGTGAGTGAGTGAGTGAGTGAGTGAGTGAGTGAGTGAGTGAGTGAGTGAGTGTCCTCAAGTGCATTTATTGCCAGAAGCTGTACAGATGATGAGAGATGATGAGTAACATGCCTCCACCCTATTGAGCAATGAGAGTGCTGTGATTGCCTGAGCTAAGAATAGTAAGCTGCAAGTAGCTTTAACAGAGGCATTGTCTCCCTGCTATCAGAGCCTACAGCCATACTGTAACTAGATGTATCACTACAGAAGCAGTCGTAACAATGCTGGAGAAGGCATACGCACAAACTAATGAGCATGGAAACACAAGCATGTGCTTTAGATAAACTGTACACACAGTCAGAAAATGCTTTAGCCGTTAGGCATACAGGCAGGAGAGAAAGTCATAGAGGACGTATGGAAAACCGAGAGGAAAAAACAAAGACACAGAAGCATAGGAGACTAAAACATATTTTTCCTCCACGGAAGCTCAACTTTAGAGTCCAAAGCTCCCATACCGCTGCATTCTCTACATACAATCATCTTGTCTCCATAACCTCTCCTTCAGAAATGCACTCTTTGTGTTCACTTTCTTTATGACACTCTGTCCCCTCTCCTCATTATTTTCGAAAAGCCTGATATACCCGTCTGTTTTTCAACCCTGACTTTCTACAATTCAGTCCAACATGTGTCATATGGGGTTATTCTTTTCTTCAGGGTCTATAAAAACATGAGGACACCAGGTAATGCACATTAATATATACACCATCAGGCTTTAATGCACAAACAGGCAAATGAGATGAGGGATATGCATTAACAGGTTACATTCCTCATACAAGATGGCAGAGGAATACATTCCTCTTGTAAACCATCTGCTTTTTCTCAGCCTCAATGAGGAACTGAGAAATGGTAATGAAAACCACAAACACATATCCCCCTCCCCAGTATGCGTCCCCTAAATTTGTATTTTCCAGTCTTCCTGTCTTTTCATCTGCAATTGGCCATCACCCAGAGCCAATCTTGTGGAAAATGAAAACTATCTGAATATTCTCGGGGAGAGTTGTGTGCTCTCCGAGCCCCATTTCACCTGCCGTATTTACGGCTCCACGCTGAGCTATTGCATGACTTGTCTTTGCTCTCCGGATGGCAGAGGGAGAATGAAGTTGAAATTAGTTCCGGGGATATATGAGTAGGAAGCTGCAAAGACACACTCACAGAGGAGTACACACACAAACATGCACACAGGTTCAATTAGTGTCCAATCGTAGGGGACTTGAGGAATAAGTCATGTTCAGCACACCTGTCTCTTCTGCAGGACTGGAATTAAAGCAGAGAGTTTGGGAGCTCTGCCACGAAAGCATCAACTGCAGGTCATAAACACACAGAGGAGACAAGCTGGAGTCTCTCCTGCTTACGTGATGACTCTTAGGGACAGATGCAATAAATAAATCACTACATCCCCCAGCCTCAAGCATCAATATAAAACACGCTTGCGTAAACAACATGAATAGATAGTGGGGGAAAAAATACAAAAATTAACAAAATATCTCAATGCAGCGGCATCAGAGATAACACCACGGCATCTATTCAAGAATATGCGTGTGTATTTGTGTGTAATATTCACCAAACTGTTCCCACCTGAGATTTTGAGTGACATGTACATGGGTAACTGCCACTGGTAAACAGCTAATGAATATGCACACTGTTATTCTCACTGCATTATTCAGACCAGCAAGAACACACAACAATGCACAATCAGCAAGCTTGCATTTTAACTCGCTTGAACTGAAACATTTCAATACACAAGCGAACACAAATAAAAGAAAGACAGACAGACACATTTCCATTTCTGCTGCTCACAACGGAGTGCATAGCTGTCAGTGTGTGAGCTGACAACAGGGAGAGCAATGCAGCCCGCTAGGGTGACCTTGACTTTACACACACTCACACACACATAACTCCAGTTCCTACAGAAGTTGTGATTATTCTTCCTTCTGCGTTTGACTGTGTAAGATTCGTATGTGCCTGTCATTCTGTCCATCTCCGTCAGTGTGTCTGTCTCTCCTGTTTTTAAATGCAAGAGAAATAGCATTGTTTTAGGCTGTGAATGTGCATGCATGTACTGTAAGTGTGCCTGTGTTGCGTGTTTTAACGCAAGGCTACGGAGAGCAGTAAAAAAGGCAGTTGCTTCCTCCCACCACTGAATAAAACATCCCATTTAGAACCAACAGCCATCCACCATAAATCAACTGTCCACTACCACTGGGCACCGACCCAGAGAGCGGCAACGAGAGAGAGGGGGGAGCGTTAAGAGAGGATGTGTGTGAGAAACAAGATGAAAGAGATGCAGTTGATAATAAAAAGGAGCACTGACATTACGTTTTGAAAGATAGAGATGTTTTAACACAGTGAAAAGTATCTGGTGCAAAGAACAAAGAAAGCTAAGAGAAATTCTGAAGCACATGATTGACAGTTACATTACGCATGAAAACAACACAGTTGTTGCCAATGAAAAGACTCGGTTAAGTTTTAGAGAAAATAAAAACAGCTACAGATGTCATTTAAAGAAGTTGCCTCATATTACATTGTAGTTTCAAACATCACACGAAAGATGGGTGAAAGTCCCACCTCCCTTCTCTCTCATCCTAATTGGATTTATGTGCTCTTTATAAAAGCCTGTTGCCTTGAACAAATAAAAATGACAAATCTAGGTTTATATTAGAGTTACTTAAATCTTCTCATACAGACTCTGAGGGGTGCTTTGTGAATGAGGATCAACATGCTGACCTCCACTGCACAAGCTTTGGTCATTCACAAATTGTGTAATTACCCACTAAGAATATAAACACTTGAAATCATAACATGTGTTTTGTAAATGTATATTTTCACTTGATTTGTCTTGATGTGTGCATACATGCCATTATGTGTACATAGTAACATCTTTGTGTGCATGTGTTCAGTTGAAGGTCAACTTTAATTACTCTTCTCTTTGAAAGAGTTATAATGAATGTGAAATCAGAATGAGGTGGACTGAAGGGAGGTAACGGTCAAACAGAGTAAGCGGTGAATTTTTTTATAATATTTTTTAGAGAGGAGTGTTTTTAATAGAATACTGGGGAGAGGTAATCATGTCAGAGTACCAATCATTCCTGCATTAGGGGGTAAAAGTGGGTTCCCGCAATAGGCGAACTGTTAGGGGAGGGTATCTGACACCAAGCGGCTATCAAACCTCATCCACTCTCCGCCTGGCTGAGTGAAAGAGGAGGGGTAGGGGTTTTAACAGCCTGCGTTTGTCCATTTGACCATCTGTCTGTGTACCTGTGAGTGTGAATGCACAAGATTAAGGTGGTTCTTGTGTGCCTCCACGTGCCTGAGTCTGCAGTGTATTTCACCGGCCACAGTTATCCAACCTTTTCTAATAGCTTGCCAGTTATTTACAGCCAACACACGCTGCTGCATTTAGCCAGTCGTATATCAGGCAGAATGCATCAAGAATGGCCACACATGCAAGCACACAGTGATGTAATGCTCTTGACTTGGATGCAGGCACATAACAATAAACCTCTCTTCTTAATTATCCAGTGCTGACACACAATAAAAAGTAAAATACCATTAAAACATGGTGGAAATATATTGGAAGAAACAACTATAGATAAATGAAAAGCCAAGAAAGGGATTGCTTTATGAACAGCATACCTAGGCATGGGGGTAATGTATTAAGATCAACTTGAAAATAACTGAATCTATCCTTGAATCTGCAGGGTTTTTATATAAACAGTAGTGTAATCTAGTATGGTGACACTTTTGCCACATGATTTTGTAGGCAAACAATAATATGTCAATGTCGGTTTTTTTGTTTTGTTTCCTCAAATATGTTAGTAGCACTTTTAGATTCTCTTATTCCATTCAATTTTTTTTTCTCTGACTGCATACAGTACCTGCATGCTATAACTTTAATTTAAAGTAACCCCAACTGTATATTCTTCTCCATTGGCAAATCTGATTTCAATCTGTCTCGTTTGCTTGGGTTCATGCAAATAAAGGCCCAGTCGATGCCATTGGAAAGCATGAATGCACCTGAGACTGTTTAGTATCTGCCATCAATTCTCGAGATTGGATTTGAATCCATCTTAAAAGCTTCTGGGGACCCTTCACACTTTTAAGATATCAGATAGCATTCAGATCCGAACAAGAAGTGGGAAGTGTAAAGTGGGTTTTATATAATCGAAGATTGTGTGTACTAAGGGCAAAGAAGGTCAGCCAACAGGAGGAAGTGGCTTATAGCAAAAAACACTGAAAGCTGTGTTCAATATTATGTTTTATTTACTAAACCTGCCTTAATGAAAGCACTCTCTCTTACACACACACAATTGTAACCAAGTCAGCACACAAACACACACAGAGGGGAACAAAAGATACACATTGTAGGCATGTTGCAGGGGTAATGGACTTGGTAATTGCTTAGCAACAGGCAGTGGCACCACCACCTGTCTACCATGGTACCCACTGAAGGTCAGTGTGTGTGTGTGTGTGTGTGTGTGTGTGTGTGTGTGTGTGTGTGTGTGTGTGTGTGTGTGTGTGTGTGTGTGTGTGTGTGTGTGTGTGTGTGTGTGTGTGTGTGTGTGTGGTGTGTGTGTGTGTGTATGTGTGTGGATACTTTGTCGCATGCCGCAAACACCCAAGACCACACACTCTCACTGTCTCTTAGATTTTTCTCTTTTCCAGTATTCTTTCCTCCCTGCTGTGTTTAGATCTCCGTCTGGAAGTGCTGTCAAGATACATTACACAGTATAACACATGACATCACAATAATGTGTAAGCTGGAAAGCCTTATATAAAGCTCAGCTACAGTAGTGCAGTGGTTCTCAACTGGTCAGGCCTCGGGACCCACTTTTTCCTTTGTCAATAAATCGCGACCCAGAATGTTGAACCACTCAAATCTATTCAACAAAAAATCGTGCTGTAATATACGCTTTTCAGCATACAATATTAATTAAAGTGAAGTACAGTGCATATCTCCCTTCACAGAACTAAAGTATGCTTTAAAAAAAGGTTTAAAGAGATGATGGAATCAAAGCTGAACTGTATAACATAAAAAGGCACACATGCTGAAAACCCAACCCCAGCAGGGGGTCTGTGGGGATTCTCCCCCAGGAGATTTTTAGAAATACTTACATATAAACTACGCATTCTGGTACTCTGAGAAGAAAATAAATAAATCTATTACTACCCGACATATTAATAATATTTTATGCCATTGTTTGTTTTTCACTTTGTTCTGACAGCTGAACTTGCTGCTCCACACAGAGAGAAGAGCAAAGAGGAGAGAGTCTGTGTGAATTACTTTAAATTGTGGGTAGGGTAGATAGCCCCCATTGTTCTGTGACCTGTCAATCATCAAACCGGGGGTCATATTTCATTATGTGTTCATTTTTATCTGAAGTTGGGTACAACTGTTGTACCCATGGATGTATAAAGAATAGTTCTACCGCAAAGTTATTCTCCGTGGGGACTTCCGGCAACAATCTTGATTCTGATTGGCCAGAAGACTCAAAAAAACATCAGCAAAGATGTTTTATTGAGAAGATGATCACTACGTGACAGAAGTTTTCAAAACCGTGTATGGTCTCCGGTACTTCCAGTCCAACGCCTACTGCATGCACAGCGTTAGAAAATCGGGCCTTCAAAATAAAAGTTTGACTTTTTTCCACCAAAAAAAAAAAATGTAAACAGTGATTTCCTTTTTTTTTTTTTTACTCACATCTGCGACCCACTCAAAACGGGTTCGCGACCCACTTTTGGGTCGCGACCCACCAGTTGAGAACCACTGAGCTAGTGCGAGACACACACATGATTGTGATTTTTGTCTGCCTGAGAGGGAGGAGCGGCCCTTATTTGTGTGTGTGTTTCTGTGTCCGTGTGAGGGACCTGCCGGGTCATGGGTCTTTCAAGGGCCTCAGAGGAAAATCGAAGAGGAGAGGTGTGTGCTGATGCTCTGCTTTTACGCCCTCTCTTTATCTCACCCTTTCATCACACGCCTATATCCCTCCTTCACTCTCCTCCTCACTCTCTCACTAACCCTGCTCATGAGTTACATCACATGACACACACACACTGAGACCCTCTCTATATCACACTCTGAATTATGCCTCCCTATAGGGTGGGATGTGTGTGTGTTGGAAAAAGAGAGACCTTGAGTGCATGCTTGATTTTGAGAGTACTAAGATGGACGGTTGGAGGATTGCTGACTGGACTATTAGAGTGTGTGTGTGTGTGTGTGTGTGTGTGTGTGTGTGTGTGTGTGTGTGTGTGTGTGTGTGTGTGTGTGTGTGTGTGTGTGTGTGTGTGTGTGTGTGTGTGTGTGTGTGTGTGTGTGTGTGTGTGTGTATGTATTAGTATAATGTGTACCTGCCTACCAGCAAGAAGTGGAAAAAGAGTTAGGACCTCCCTCCAGGAGTGCACAGACTATATTTCTCCTGCAAATGAAAATGGAGTGGACCTGCCACCGGTGTTTTACTGTATAGAGAAAGGCATGAGGTTCAAATCATATATAGGACTAGATCACAGTCACAGTGAAACATACATGCATTTAATATTCATGACTGCTTGTGCATTTCATGAATACCCTGCAAAATGACAGGACTACTGAGGGTTATAACTGCCAGCTATTGTTTGGCTAAAAGCATTGAAGAAAAGGAACACAGGAAAGCGCTCACCATTAGTGCATCTGCTCTTTTACTACTGACAGTGCACAGGCACTTACAGTACATATACAGTTAGCATGGACAAGCTGATTGGATGTAGTCATACAAATGTTCAGCAAATGCACTAAAATGTTAGGCTGCAATTAATGATTGTGTTTTAATTCTGTTGATTATTTCAAACAAAAAACGTAAAAACTCCCCCAACGCACTATGGGAGCAAGGGAAAACAAAGCTCACCAGACTATCTTACTATCTTGTTTAGTTCGACCAAAGCAAAACTCAAATTATTTTCAATTAACAATAATTTACTGTTGAGCAGAAGAAAGAAAACACTAAATGTTAATATTTTAAAGGCATATTTTGTTGATAATTGAAGCAAACAATGAATCCGTCATAAAATAGTAAATGTTCTGTTGACAGAAGCACAAGTCAAATAATAGTTGTATCAGTCCAACAAGCCTTCTTGGCCACATTTATAGATGTATCTAATGGTTAACCCTCTCTGCTCTATCCCTTACATTAACCCTGAACCTTGACGGGTGTATTAACACACAGATTAACACAAAACTAATTCATATTGATGATATGTTTATGTCAGTAATCTCTGTATTGTGAATTGACCAGATGATAAATAATAATGTGTGTCTTTGAAGATGATAGATGAAAACTGGCAACACTTTTGTCATGTTCACACACACACACACACACACACACACACACACACACACACACACACACACACACACACACACACACACACACACACACACACACACACACACACACACACCACACACACACACACACACACACACACACACACACACACACACACACACACACACACACACACACACACACACACACACACACACACACACACACACACACACACACACACACACACACACACACACACACACACACCACACACACACACACACACACACACTTTTTGGGAAGCAGAGAAAATGAGCACTTCCCAGGTTATTCTGTCTGTCTGCCGCTCTTCACCTTCCATACATATGGATGACCAAACTTGTCTGTGCTCCTTCAATACAAACACCGTCTCTTTGTCTGGCTTAATCTCTGCCTTTTCGTCTCATCTTCTTCCTCTCCTTATTTCTCCTTTCCCACCTCTCTCACATGCAGCTGCTCTGCGGGGTTTTTCCAGACATTTTGTTTTTCATTGTTTGCCTTTTAGTGAGGTGACACATGACACTTTGTGGAGTCTAGCCACCCTGGGGGAATACTAATAGAGGAGAAGAGCGAGTCAGTGAGTCAGGGAAACACAGAGAGACTGAAACAGGGTGAGACAAAGATGTGAAAGTGAAAAGGAGAGATTGTCATCAAAATAAATAAAATGAAAGAGAGCCTGAGTAAGATATAGAAAAGAGAGAGAAAAGTAGGGCAGCGGTGGTCCAGGAAGGCGGTAAAGAAAAATGAGAAATCGAAATGCAAAAGGTCAGATGGTAATAGTAGAAATGGACAGAGAGAGGATAAAAATGTGAAGACGAGAAGGGGAGGAAAGGAAAGAGTAAGGAGGGGAGATGGACAGGAGGGGGTGGTGGACATAAAGAAGTGTTGTGTTTAGTCAAACTAAAAAAAATCAGAGAATACTGAGAGTAGGAGGAAAAGAGCAGAGAGGGATGAAAGGCTTTTGATGCCATAATGAATAATTCAATTGCAAAAACAATGGAATCAGCAAAATAAAGCATCCACCAGAACACTCATGGACAATGCACATACTGTTGATATTTGGTTTGTTGGACAACTTCTTCCACATCTAATTTCTGTGCCGCTAGAAGATTTAATAATTGCGTCTAACTGGTCAATATCCTTTGTATGTGAATGTGTGTTGCAACATGTATGTTTGTATGGTTAAATGTACACATTTACCTCTGGTACCACATGTGGCCCTACAGCAGGTCCCAACCTGACTTTCATTTAAATCTTTCAGTCTCACGGCCCCCTGCTGCGTCTCACCATTTGCCCTCCACTCTCGGGCCAGTAACTATAGCACCCCCCAACAGCACACGAAGATTACTGAACAGCAAAGACAAAAGTACAGGGATGTGGGGCAAAAAGCAGAGCTGGCCAAAAAGTCTAGGGACGAACCCGTTGTATAATCATATTTAAAGATCAATAAAATAAGAATTACAAAGGCAAGACAGGGAAGGCATTCTGTCTATTAAGGCCAAGTACATTCTTGAAATTAAAATGTTTAAACCCATATGTCCCTTAAAGAAAGGACAGAAACAACTGAGCAGCTGTTTGTATGCGAGTCAGTTATTAAGGATGGCACTTACACACCAATTTTAATCGATCCCATATTTTCAAATCAGTGGGCCCCTCCATTTGGTTGTTGATTAATTTGTTGATTTGTGTCTGGAATGTGGCACATTTGTTTGCTGCTTCACCAAGAAAAGCTAAAATAACACAAAGCGGTTTGCAGTGAGGGGAGTGGCAGTAAAGCGATTTCTCTGCTGATACATTTATTTCTATCAAAATCTGGCACAGATTAAAATCTACATTTGTTTATGCTCAGCTTTATTGACGTCAAGCTGTCAGTACACGCGTTAAATATCGAGTTTTGGCAATGTTGAAAGTGCAACGCTACGTGATTACTGACCATCTCTTTTTACAGCTTCATCCCTCCATCCATCTTGCCTGTACCCACCTCATCCTCTTTCCTGCTGGCTTTTCGTTTATCCGTTAATATAAATCCTGGGTTATAGTGTCTCATAAACAGGTCAAGCTTCACCAAACTACAACTACAACATACTTGCAACTGTGCACATACACAACAATTCAAAGGAAAAACACTTGATAAATCCTGAAACTAATAATAACTCATTCTTTCATCAAAAAAAGCGCATTCTGCATAATTGGATTTCCTATGATTAGTAGTTTGTATCAGTGCAACGGGTGTGGGTCCACTTATAACCTGAGCAGTGGTTTTATGGAGCATGCTATTTTTTTTTTTACACCAAGGGTGACATTCAATTGATCAGTACTTGCCACGTCCTGCACTGTGGACATTACAGCCAGCAAACAGCCTCGTCAATCAGAAGGGGCTAAAACAAACCCTACGTTTACGGCGTCTTCACACACTCCTATTATCTCGTTCCTCACCTTTAAAGCTGCGACTTTTCCATCATCACTTCTTCTCTTGTGCCTTCTGTCTCATCCGCTCTTTCTAAAAGCTAATCTCCTTAAAAAAGAAACCTTGTTCTTCCCCTTTCATCCTTCTCCCTTTGTCTCTCCCGCCTCTCTGTTTCTACCACAGATTGCCCTCTGCCCATCACCAGACCTCTCTGTCTTCCCACCTGTCCTGCCCTCATTTCTCTCTCGGCATATCCTTACCCATCATTCTTTTCACCCGAAACAACTAGCCTGTTTCCTTCCATTCCGACTGATGGATAGATCTTTTCTTCACACTTCACATCTCATCGGCCTCATTTCAAGGTGAAGTTTAGATGCCATAGATAATTTTCCAATCCTGCAGCTAATTCTAATTATTAATACTGTATTATTGATGAAGCATTCAGCAAATACCCGCCTCTAGTCTTGATGTTCATCCTTTCACAAATTGGGACGGTTTGAAAGCAGGATATGTGAAGGTCGAACAAATAATTTCCTACGTGCACAGACACACACACAAAACAAATGTTCCCTTCATTTAGCTGACACTTTTATCCAAAGCGACTTATAATAACTGCAACAAACCATGAGCAGCACATTCAGAACAGCAAGAAACGTGTAGAGGTATGGTCTCTTAAGGTAGGGGAAACCATTGAAAGTGCTAGTGCATGAGCTTCAAATGGGCTTGACTTCTAAATGCTGCATTTCTTTATAGTTTTTTTTGTAGGTTTAATGGTCAAGGTGCAAGCAAAACAGGCACAGTTTTTAAGTAACAGTAGCAACAAATATTCAAAAGGTAGCAATTAGAAAGAGGGGAAGAAATGTGTTGCTTTCTAGAACACTTGAGATGGATGTAAGGAAGAAATAGACAATTGGGAAATAAGGCCGGGGTGTTTGGATAGATGGACTGGGAGGATGGGGTGAAAGATGGGGGGAGAGATGGAAGGAGAGATGACGGACCAGATGCGGGGAAAGTGTTACACGGTGCAGTGAGGGGAATGGAGACAGGTGGCAGGTTGGGTTGCTGGTGATTGACTGATGTTCAGGACGGGGGGAGATTAAAGCAGAGCCACGAGGCCACCTTGGACAACACACAGAGGGACAACTGACGGCTGGGAGATAAAAGAAAGCAGGAGAGGGAAATAGATAGAAGTAGTAGATATAAAAAACGTATTCGAAGGAATAGGTAATGTAGTCTGTAGTGTGAGTAAGATTGGAAAAAATTGAAAGTAAAAGAACATGCCTTCAAAAGAAAAATATCTACAATGCCTTGTTGGAGTTATCATTGTTTAACATGGTTCAGTAGTTTAGTGACGAGGGAGCCCATTGGGGAGCCGTGTGTTGTTTTGCATGGAATATATCAATTCAAAGAAAATATGTATATTGATATTGATATTTCAGGTGAAAATGTAAGGTTACTACTGGTATTTTGAGATACTGTAGTGGTGCTTACATTCTATGTAGCCTCTGCTTTTATGTTAATGTGAATAAAACTGTATCTGTCAAAACTGAAAATGTTCTTCTTTTTAGGATCCATGTTCGATGTTTCATTCTCACAGGTAAGGATGGATAGGGGAAGGGTGAGTGTAAGGGAATACAGGTGACACTTTTGAAAGGAAAGAAGAAAGACACAAAACCAAATGGAAAAGAGTGATGGAGATAGGAAAGAGGGGGACAAAACAGAAAGAGAAAGAGAAAGTAATGCAGGTGAAAAACACTAAAGGAAATGGGAGCAGTGGGAGCTGTACAAAGAACTAAATTATAGCATGTAAGAAAAGGAATTGTAGAGGCCGGGGGGGGAGTATAATGGAAGTGCAGATGAAGCAAAAAGGAAATACAAAGTATACATAGTCCAATCATATATAGGTAGTGTATAGAGGGAATAATGGAAAGGATTGTTCAAATATGACGTTACGGAAAAGAGTGCAGGTTGGACATAGAGTTGGCTGTAAGGAGAGGTTTTAGAGGGAAAAGAGGGGGGGTGACAGATAGAAAGGAAGGGGATGAGCTGGATAGGCAGAGAGGGGATGTTCAATGGGCCACAACACAGCCACTGAAAAGCCCATCTCACTCCCAGTAGGACATCTTTCTACTAAACTACTTACAGGTGGTGGTGTTACACACACACACACACATTTACAGATCTCAAGCAGAGCCTGTGCCATGTTTCAGTGCCAGTCTCTCCGTGCGCGTCTCTGTTGTAGCTGAACTGAGAGTTCAGCGCTGTGGATAACAACCCTCTGTGAGACCACACGAGCCAAAAGAGCTCAATGTGAGGGAAAATGAGTGTGTGTGTGTCTTTGTGTTATGTGACAACCCTTAGCTGAAATGTGCACAACTGCACCTTTTCATATCCAATTACTGTGTAGTTGCTGTGAAGGAAATAGTATACATATATTTCTTGGCGTTGATTTTTCATTTTGTAATAAAGTCGATTTTGACTTCAGTGTGACTCAGATGTTCAATTGAATCATTTTGACTATTCGGAAGGTGTAAAATATGAGAATAATGTAAATGTATGAAGAAGTCTAAACATTACAACAATAACTAAGATGCAGCAAAATTGAAAGTATGTAGTTTGACGTATTTTAAATAACCACAAGAATAAAAAAAGACCATTATCTGCTTTAGAGGCTCATGAGAGAGTGCTGCCTGTAAAGGATGAAAGAAACACCCTCTGCAGTGGCCTGGAGTTGGGAGGAATTTATATGCTGCAATGTACTACATCTGTTTTATGATCTGACATTTGTTTTATATGCTGTCGCATTTCAGCATGAGGTCATGATGTATGATTACTAGTGCAGCACAACTTCAGAACACCTGCTTTTGTAAATAGGAGTCAGGTAAGTGCACAGCATGTGATACAAGTTCAGAAAGTACACACACCTCTGAATGATCCCTTTAATATTTAGAAGTGCTGCATAAGGTATTAAGATCAATGCAGGTTTATGTGTAGAAGTACTTGAATGTATTGCTCAGGGCTGAGTTTGGGGTGTAAGACAAGAGATTTATGTAGTAGTCTGCAATGGCCCTTTAATTCTGAACTCGGCGCAACCCATCGCATTCTCACCACCTCTCTTCATTATCATTACGGGCACTCTGCCAACACCACCTGCTATGTGTAAGTGGCCCATATCCTGCTGCATTACAGTAAAGAATATCATCTCTGGTGTAATTGCTACTCTGGTGAATGTCAATATTGCAATATTCTATTACAGAGGAGGCAAAAAGCCAATAAAAGTAATTATTGGAACACTTGCTGCCCTATTTTGGATAAATCCTTAACAGGACTATGAATTTGGATTGGAAATGTATATTTGGCTGTGTCAGTGAATGGGTCATATTATAATGCAGTGGACATTGTACATCAGCTTCATTGTGTTCATGGTGAAGGGCATGCACATCTCTGTGTCCGTATGTGTGCTCTGTGAATGTCATTATTGTCTGCCTTTTAGGGAGCAGGCAGGTTAGTTGGCTGCCGTGTCTCAGCCTGTGCTCCTCACTGATAAGCTCTACTGCTTATCTCAATGAGTGATTGAGCTGTGTGTGTGTGTGTGTGTGTGTGTGTGTGTGTGTGTGTGTGTGTGTGTGTGTACCTAATATGATGCTTTATTGCTTGATAGAAGCCACATGGCTTAAATATGTAGACAGACCTTATTCTCGTATTCTCTAATTAATGCTCTTATCTATTTGTCAATTTTATCATTGGACGAATCGACTATATATATATATATAACGTAAAAAAGGGGGCACTGATTATAATCCTTCAGCCAACTCTACAGTTCTCGTCAGCCTGCAAAGCTTTTTAGCATCTTTGAGCTCATATTCTTTAGTTTTAAGGCCCCAGCTTTGACTTTTATGTAGGCCATCACTGTATTTACGATCTGTTAAATGGTCTTCCTAGTGGGGATGGATTTTATTTTCCTCGAATGGGAGATAAGTGCCCATAATGTGACTGTTCACACAACATTTTTACGCTTCCTGAAGTTGCCAATGATCCAGTGTTAAGAGGAGTACACACAGGGAAACACATATTTGGAGACATATTCAAACAATGGATGATCTCTAAGCCTTGGGTAATAAATCCCCACCGATCATTGGTTGGCTAAGAATTTGGTGATTTATACAAGACTAGCACACTTCCAGAAACTCACAATGAGATATTGTCTATCTGACCCTGTGCCATCTGCCAGACGCATCCCTACTTGTCTCACACATTTCTGACATCCACTCGCACTGACAACCATGAGACCTGATCTGTGTTGATCTAATGACTAATTCTAGCCAGTAGCTGGGAAAGGTGTTCCTGTTTCTTATCAGTTCAGGACAGATGAGGTAATATGGATGAAAATTGCCTCACACAATTACCACCAGGATTGTTATCAGTGTATTATTAGTCTATTAGTCATGCAGCATGATGCTGGAGTTAATGAAGCACTGGCTGAGTGCAAAGATGGGCAATAGGACAGCAGCCAGCATCGAGTTATTCTCAGTAAATGTGGGGTTAGCTAAGGTGTTCTAACTAAACTATTGCTCCTATCACCTCAATTAAAAAAGAAAAATCACTGTGGCTGTACTGAAATGAATCACGGTTATCGCTCTCTCCTTCTTTGTCCAATCACTCTGCCATTCTCACTGTGAAGCAGACAGGCACACACACAGAGAAAAGGCGACTGTGGCATCTGTAATCCTGTAAAAGCAGCAGCAGGAGGCAGAGAGCCTTGTGACGGGAGTGTTGGAAAGAGAAAGCTCACCTGCAGCGATGTCTCTGCTTTTGGATACACTCGGCTGGTGGAGAATCATGCATCTACACACACACTATGTGCACACACATTATGCTGGGAACCATGCGTACATGCACACACTCACACAAACCACAGCATTGGGGTTTCAATATTCTCTGCCTGCTGTCCCACCTGGATGCTCATAGAGCCTGAGGAGCATGGCAAATACAAGCGGGGAGCAGTGAAAAGCATTTCACCGCACTGTGGGAGGGGGTGACAGGGCTCAGCTACCACACACTGGGGCAGTGTCAGGTACGCAGACACACACACGCACATACACACTGAGTGGCATGTGAGCAAACCAAAGGATCTGACAGGAACTGCATTGCGGTGACACTCTTTGTTTAGAAAGGTTTGATAATAATCTATCCAACATGCCCTGTCTCAGTGTCTTGTACATGGTGTGCAGTAAACGGCAATATAGTAATTTATATAATTCAGTAAGTCATGCTTTACAAAAGATTTAAATAAAAATAGGGTTTAATTGCTTAAAGGTGTTGAATGGCAGTTACATTCTGACAGGTCTTGAAAGTGTCACACCACATCTCATGTTTCTCTTTAAATGCAGACTAATGTTGTTAGTTAGGGTAACAATTTGCTTCCTTCCTTCCTTCCTGCTGTGAATGTCTCAGTATGGAGCACTGCAAAGTGTGGACATTTCTTTTGAAGCCTGAGGTCTGCAGTTAAAGAACGCAAGCTGTGCTTTTTGAAGTTTCCAGGTGTACTCATGGCCAAGCATTAAAAGTCCATAGTAATTTAAAGCTGTGAAGTTGCCTAAACCTTTTTCACAATTCTTCAAGAAAATACCCCAGTTTTACCATCCATGCTGACTAAATGCAGTGCATCCATTCTCTGTTGATAATGATCACACTCTCAAAACTTATATTTCCAAAAGGTTTTTGTTGGTAACATAATGTGCATAACTTTGTTCAGACCCACACAAATGTTCTTTTGACTCCCAATGCTTACAAAGATACCAAATTTGTCAAACTGGATATTGGGGAAATGTACTGTTAAACATCCATCAGCAACACATTTTGGAAAAAGGGGTAAGAGTGCGACACTCACACTGAATTTGTAAGGCCATTAAATGCAGTTTGATCTTATCATCAATCCCAAAAGGAACAGTGTTAACTAAATGTGTCTCTCATCGTCGTAGGAAAAGGTGTCAGAAACAGTTTCCCAGGTAACCGCAGGACAAGGATGAGGGTGAGGTAAGAGAGGGGAGGGATGGGAAATGAGAAGTCATGAGCATAAGCAGAAAAGAAGACATGTAGATAAGATGAAAAGGCAATATTTAAAATGAGCAACTCAACAGAAGACATTCAACAATACAAAGGACAAACGGACACGGTTTAAGTTAATTGTACAAGGCACGGTTAACAGAAAGTCATTCTAACCTCGTGTTTCTTGTACGAAAATTGGACATTCTCATTTCTGCAGTATATAATTATATTCAACAGAACCAATTGACAAAAAGTAAATCTGTTCTTCCTATCAGTTGGCTGGTGTTCAGGTTTTACCCTTGCGTCCTTTCACACTCTTAATGCTTTCTTTCACTGTCTCAGAGTGAAGGAAAAGAGGAAGGGGGGGTTATGAGAGATGGCAGAGTGTTTTCCCCTTTGTGCTATTCCATCCCATTTCTTCAATTGGATCCTTGACAAGTCAGAGAAACTCCCTTCACAGATATTCACCAAGGAAACTACTGTGTGTGTGTGTGTGTGTGTGTGTGTGTGTGTGTGTGTGTGTGTGTGTGTGTGTGTGTGTGTGTGTGTGTGTTTGCCTATGGATGGTAACATTATTATATTTTAAAGTAGAACCTGATGTTTTTGGCAGTATAACGGTTATATGGTCACATCAGTTATCCTACATTTAATTCTTCAAATATGTTATGTCACTCCCATCTTCCATCATCCATCTCTCCAACCCCATTGTTTGCAAGAGAGATAGTCAAGATGGATTTATCAGTGAGTATAGCGCTGAAGGCCGCTCATGTCTGAGGGGCATTTAATTACATCTGGTCAATTTTCTCACTTTCCCTCCACGCCCCTCTACATTTACTTTCCTTTTGAATGTCTCGATCTCTTATCTCTCTCACAGGTGTTACAACCCATCACCCCCCCCCCCCCACACACACACACCGCATCATCTTCAGCTGTTGCCTTTTAGGGTTGACCTCTATAGCTTGTAAGATGTGCGGTTAAAGCAGAGTGTGAGAACGTGCACACACATGCTTATGCCTGATATGTCAGCTGCACAAAGGTGGGAGATTTAAAGGCTGCCGCTTGGTTCAAGAGACTGATATGTAAAACGGGTCACTTGAACAAGTGTGTGTGTGTGTGTGTGTGTGTGTGTGTGTGTGTGTGTGTGTGTGTGTGTGTTTGCCTATGGATGGTAACATTATTATATTTTAAAGTAGAACCTGATGTTTTTGGCAGTATAACGGTTATATGGTCACATCAGTTATCCTACATTTAATTCTCCAAATATGTTATGTCACTCCCATCTTCCATCATCCATCTCTCCAACCCCATTCTCCTTACTTCCCATTCCCAGGCCTATTTTCATTCCTTGCACCATTACCGCTAATACAATGTGAAGTGGCATAATGTCTGGTAAATGAAGACAACGCTGTTGTTGATGACAGCTCATTGGCTCGATATGGCTTTAATGGGCTTGTAAATGTTGGTAGTAAATGCTTGTCAGGAACAAAGTGGCTTCTCATCAGGAAAATGTATTTTATAGAAAGGATTTGTTTCACGGAAACCTGCATAAAAAACCTCAGAATTGGCTTATTACAATAATTTAAAATCCAATTAAAGCAACCTGCAACAGGATGGATATAAAATCTAGCATACAAAGGTTAAAGACAAATAAAAAGATAGATTTATTTGAGGAAGATTAAATGCTAGTGACTAAGTTAGTTTGAAATAAAACTGGTAAAGGGTTAGCTGAGCCAACTGAGCAAGACTATTTAGAATAGTCAAAATTGTTGCAGCAGGGTCAAACTCCTAACATTGGATCCTACATTTCAAATGACACCCCACCAGTTTTTAATAAAGGTTTTCTGTTACAAAGATGTCTCTTGGCCCCAGAAAGGATAACCCTGAGGACATCATCGGTGATCATTTTTTAAACTTTGGAAAGCTGCCGTGAGAATTAAACATAACAATTTATAATAGTTTCCACACGGTTAGTTTTATTTCCTTTCTTCAACTATGTTGTGCATTATTCATTTGAAGAGTTGTATATGAAAATAAAGTATGCAAGACGTTTTATATAACTTTATATATATATTGAGGTCTTTTTGAACAATGTCTTACTGTAGTTTTGACGTTATATACAGCAGATATGTTTATAATTCCATATGGGCTGACAAAGATACAGAAATTCACTAAATGAATACCTCAATCAAAAGTTTTTCGACAAGGAAATAAACATGTGATAGACAAGTGCAGTTAAAACTCATATAAGTGAAATGTGCTGAACTCCAAATTGAAGGGGGAATTAATTATATCTTTCCAACAAATTTGATAGATTTTATAGGTTATGGTGTCTTGCAAAAGTGCTAGCAAATTGAGTGTGGTGTATACGAGTATGCAGTGCATTCCCAAGTACGCCGTGTTATCCAGTGAGTGTGTATCCGGTTATATCACATTGTGTTGCAACCTTCCAAAGTGCCTTTAAAGGAGAAGCAGGGGGCTTAGCAACACCTGAAGCGTGTTTGGCTCTTTAATAGCCAAAGAACATCTACATAAAATTCCAATTACACACACTCATAAAAACTCACCCAGTCTACAATATATCACCTCATCTAAACTAGATTGATGTGGAATGGAAAGGTGGGCATATTTCAAAACAGCAAGGAGCACCCTGAAACGACATGCATCAAACGTTGCCCCCCAGCAATTCGCTTCGTGTAATTAGAAGGCGACATTAATGCCATATTAATGAACATCAGCAAATACACACACACATACAGAAAGAAAGACAGAGAGAGAGTGGAATTAAATCATGACGTAAAATGTATGTCCCAGCCATATTTACTGCTTTAATAAGAGTTGGGTAAGCAAAGAGAACTGCTGGAGGGCACACAGCCTATGTCAGCAGACACACACACACACACACACACACACACACACACACACACACACACACACACACACACACACACACACACACACACACACACACACACACACACACACACACACACACACACACACACACACACACACACACACACACACACACACACACACACACACACACACACACACACACACACACACACACACACACACACACACACACACACACACACACACACACACACACACACACACACACACACACACACACACACACACACACACACACACACCCTTGTTCAAGTGACCCGTTTTACATATCAGTCTCTTGAACCAAGCGGCAGCCTTTAAATCTCCCACCTTTGTGCAGCTGACATATCAGGCATAAGCATGTGTGTGCACGTTCTCACACTCTGCTTTAACCGCACATCTTACAAGCTATAGAGGTCAACCCTAAAAGGCAACAGCTGAAGATGATGCGGTGTGTGTGTGTGTGTGGGGGGGGGGGGGGGTGATGGGTTGTAACACCTGTGAGAGAGATAAGAGATCGAGACATTCAAAAGGAAAGTAAATGTAGAGGGGCGTGGAGGGAAAGTGAGAAGATTGACCAGATGTAATTAAATGCCCCTCAGACATGAGCGGCCTTCAGCGCTATACTCACTGATAAATCCATCTTGACTATCTCTCTTGCAAACAAAGCTTTAACAATAACCCTCTCATTCTCCCTTTTAACTCACTTGTATGTTCACACCTGGCTGCCCACAATGACTAGAATGAACATCAAAACACAATGTAGCTTGTGTACAATACTGTTGTCCATCTAACTCAACCCCGGCAGTGGAATGGTTCATTTGATTAAAGTGGTTGAGGTGGTGTTGGTGGTGTGGTGGTGGGGGGGGGGGGGGGGGGGGGGGGGGGGGCGAGCAGCTGGCCACCCCGGCAGCTTGCTGAGCTCAGGGGCAGGCTGTGATATCTGACTGCTGGGTCGGGGTGAGGATTGAGGTTGTGAGGGAGGTGGAGATAAAAGTTCACTGATAAAAGCAATGAAAGCAAAGAAGGGCATCGTACAGAATCTCAATCAGCTCATAATACAAACCCTGAGAAAAAGGGGCAGGGACTGTGTCTTTGCACGTGTGTTGAAGCCCTTAGAAGTCATATCTGCAGTCGATGCGGCTTTACCATCTGCTGGTACGAGAGCAGCACTGTGGGTTACCTTTTTAGAAGATGAACAGTCATTGTTTTATCACAGCGTCGACAAGCTCTTACCCTCTGCTAATGAGCGACATAACTGCATCATGAGAAAATCTCCTGTGTTTCATACACGCTCAATTTGTGACGCTTTGAAGATGCTGTCACTGTGAACAATGACCTTTCAGAAACCAGCAGGACATAAAATCCAAGCAAGGACTGTTGCTAAGCCGTCTATCAATTTTCTTTTAAAATAATTAACCAAATGAAAAAAGGAAAATATTTAAATCAAGTTTATTTTCCTTTTAAGTAAACATACATTATTATGAAAAAAATTACAAATATCCCAAGCATAAATGTCAATGCTAAAAATGTGTATGCCAAAATAGTCCACTTTTTGTCTATAGAGATAATAAACACATCCTATGGTTCTCATGAAAGTGTGGTGAATGAAAGTTGGTATAAATCTCATTAAATTAATGAGAGAGTTGAAAAAAGGTCATGTGATACTAACTGGATATGGTAAATAATGACGACTACGAGTTAAGACCTTCTGCCTCTTCAAAGTAATAGACTCTGGGCGAGACTTTATATTTTGAAAGTGCTAAATGTAAGAATCCTATCTTTTGTAATGGGATTTTTACAATAGAGCTTCACTTACTGATACCTTGCCTGAAAAGATTTAAGAAAACCACTTTAAAATCTTAAAAATGTCAGATTTCACCATTAGTGAACTAGCTGCAAACCTTATTCTATCCAGCGCCAAAGGGCAAATCTTCATCTACACACACACAGACAAAAAGTAATTTCTCAGTCTGAAAGCATACTCTAAATCTGTGGAGATAAATGTCAGTCAGTGACCCTCTGTCCCACTGGACAGGGTGGACCGAAAATCTGAGAGGGACAGAGAGGAAATGGAGGGAGGTCTGACCTCTGGCTAGCCTTCTCCCATGGGTCCACACTGGGAGATTACATGTGCGAGGGAATGAGAGTGAGGGAGGGAGACAAAGAGATGTATGGGAGACTGATAAGTCATTTCTCCTTGACATTCAGGGTAGTCAGGCTGCCTGGCATGGGAATAGGCTTTTCCAATACAGGAGAGAGTCTTCCAAGATCAAGACATCTCACACCGTAATAACGTTTTGTTGATCCCATAGACCACATTATAACTCTGAGTATGTGTGTGTCCATAGGGTGAGCATGTGAGCATCCAAGGTGAGAGATCACCCTCAGCACGAGATAGAGACAGGCCCAGAGGCATTCACAGCACCATCACTGCCAGCCGGTCAAGCAGAGAGGGAATGCTCTTATTTGTGTTTGTTTGGTGTACTGTATGTGCAATGCGTCTTTTTTTGAAAAAGCAAATCACTTTAACATATAGATGTGAGAGCAGAATGTGCGCCTGCAAACTGTGCAACTCTTCCCTCTTCCTTCCTCTTTGTCTCTCTGTGAATCAATGGCCTCCGACCCAGCTGCGCCAAATACTGTCCGGAGAAAATTAAACCAGAGAGGAATTGAAAGGACAGCAGTGTCCAGCCTGGCTAAAGGTTAGATAAAGGTGTTAAAACGTCTGATCCACCCACCTGACCTCAGCAAGAGCCAGACGGAGTAACACAAACAGACACCACTGAGCCAATAGACAGAAGATAGTTGGAAACAGCACATCAATCTACCCACACTAATCCCTATAGTTTAAAATAAGAGACTATATGTCGGTTTTTAGAATGCATCAGTTTATATAAAAAAAAAATGTATTTTATATTCCATTATTTACTTTGGGCTCTTGCTTGCAGTTCCACAATATAATGGCGCGTTTCCACTACAGCGCGCAGCCCGGTTTAAGAGGGCTGTGACGTCAGCGGCCCGTCTTTGGTTGCGTTTCCACTTGGCCTAGTACCGGCCGGCGGGTCCTAATTCACAGTTTTTCTGGCCTCATAAAATCGCGGGTCTAGGGCCAGAGACAACGAGGCTGAGTCGGGCTGAGTATGCTAAACTAGAGAGAGCATCGCTTGCAAGGGGGCTACAACTACAACAAGATGGACATATTTGACCGTGATTTAATTGTAATACACGTTTCAAAATGATGCCGAAGTAACAACATACTGATACCGGTTAGTAAAAACCATGAATTAATGCTTTGTCAAGTTTGCAGACAGACGGCAGGGGAAAAACCTTTTAAAATGCGTGTTTTCTAAATGGAGATTGGCTAAGCTAACGCAGTATATGCTCCGACCGTCCACACTCACAACAACGGCCTATACAGACATAAATAAAGCAGCGATTGTATTCACCATGACACAGGCAGTCTGTGGTTTGTACTTGTTTAACTTTTGTCTAGTTTCTGAACATATATGAGGAGCTGTGAGCTCTGAGTGCTAACAGCTAACGGCTGTGTTGTTTTTTCTGGGGTTCTCTGAAGATCACGTCACGGCTCCGCCTACACTGCGTTACTATAGATACTGCCCCAGTTCCTAAACTGTAATGGAAATGCGCCATAAAGTGAGCCAGTCCTAACGAGGCCCAGCCATACCGAGCGGGGCCGAGCGAGGCCGTGTAGTGGAAACGCGCCATAAGTGATATCTCTATTTTAACCTTTATAGCCTCGATATAATACAAATAAGGTCTATTTGTTTTTGTAGAATTCAACTAGCCCAATAGAGCCACTCCTTTTTCCAAATCCGGTAACTGAGCTAGGATAAGTTGAGCTCACACTCGCCAACATGTTTTTGGTGAACTGTAGAAGTACAGGAAGAAAATACAATTGTCCGGAAGCAAAGTATTACTTAAAGTAATACAGATTGTGCAGTGAGACACAATATACTATACAATTTGATTGATTGTAAACAAATGTCACTGAAATGGCTCTGCACTTTGTTGTAGGTCTGATCTTGTTAATTCAGAATATAGTATTGTTCTGTTGCTTTTAAGAATTTGGAGGACAAAAAGAATACTGCAAAAT
Source organism: Trematomus bernacchii (assembly GCF_902827165.1). Taxonomy (NCBI): domain Eukaryota; kingdom Metazoa; phylum Chordata; class Actinopteri; order Perciformes; family Nototheniidae; genus Trematomus; species Trematomus bernacchii. The sequence continues at coordinate 6,461,525 of NW_022987910.1, forward strand.
GTCACTGGTTATTATTTCTGAGCATAAGCAAAGATATTTCCCTACCCTCATTTCCTTTATCTTTGGCTGACATCTTGTGATCTGTGGAGCATCTCAGAGATTGGTAGAGGGACAGAGTAAGGCAGTGGGCAGTGGATGAATAGTGGAAAGTAATCATTGACATTGGAATCATCTCACTACTTGTTTTTTGATGTGATTTTAGAGGCCTGAACTTCAGATTTCCAGGGAAGAATCCTTGGTGGACCTAAGTTTGTAAATGAGGTAACAACGTTTTGGCTCATGTTAAAACCATAGTAGTTGAGGCAAACATCTTCCAAAATATCTCTTGAAGACTTGATAACCCTTTAATGAAACAAAATGTTCAACTGTTCTCTAAAACAAGTGAATGAAGGTATCAAGACCATTATGCTCCGTTAAAAATGTGTATTTAGTCACTGAGTTCGTAGAGAGATGTTGTGGTTTGGAGGCTGTATCTTAGAGCATTTTACAGTGCCTTCAATGCTCACCAATGGTGGATCTCAATGCCAATGTGAAAGAGATCAAAGGCTTGCACTATAGAGGCAGTTGTGTGTGAATGCACTAGAGTTGTGTTCTGGTGACTACGTGGAATCGGCCTAAGGCTAACCAGCAGAGAGCCCCCAACTCAGAGTGTTACCTCCACAAGGCATCATGTATTAAAGATGAGAGCTGCTCACACCAAATACCAGCAGAGAGCCTCCTTACACTTGTGGAAACACATTTCTGACGTGCACAAGCTTTGGCTGTTTTAGAGATGTAAAGGGTCAACATGCAACAACTCTCAGAGAGAGAGAGAGAGGCAGAGGCAGAGGAAGAGAAGACAAACTTAATTTAGAAAGCAAACAAGCTGTTCACAGTGTCTTCATCTATAATGCAGAAGAGGAAGCCCCAGTGTGTCAACAGCAGAATATACTGTCATTGGCAAAAACATACCTGGAAGTTTAAAAGCGTGCAACACACATGAATGAATGCATTTGTTCTGTGCCTATGTGCAATCCTTTCAGTTGATAAAAGTATGAATATTTGTGTTTGTGTGTTGCTCATGTTCCCACTGGATTCATGAGAAAACTAATGCCTTTGCTCACCCGTCTACCTCCTCACACAGAGATACACTATGACAGAGGGGCTTTGGAGGCAGTATAGAGAATCTGATGTAATGCAGCTTCAAACACTCATAGGGATCAGAAGGAACATCACACACTGTCACAAAAAACACACACAAACCCTCTTTCCAACTCTCATTCTGCCAGACAGATTACTGAGGGAAAGCAGCTCTGGGAGAGAATGAAAAGATGGAAAAGAGACAATACAGGTGAGGAGAAAACTCAAAGGAATTGAACAAAAATCTGTACTTCTTAAACTACATGTGAGTATTGGGAAAATACAACTGACAACCACTGCAAACAAGTATTTCATCATACGCTTAGGGAAAAGAAGTATGGAGCAAACTATTCGTCCAAACAAAAGATTATTGAGGCTATAGTTTTGTCTGTCCCAGAATGGAGCTAGCTGTTCCCAGTTCGTCAGGCGAATGTGTGCTCAGAGAGCCGTCTGGGAGATAAGGAGCTAAATATAACCATTACAGAGCCTCTACACATGCTACTGCAGCCACCAGCCCCACTGTCACTGATACAGCCAAGCTCCTTCAGAGATGCTGCTCTATTATCATGATCATGATCAAGTGTGGTTGGCTTCATGGGCAAACTGAGATAGAAAAATTGCAGAGGTGTTTTTTGATATTCTAAACCTCAATCATTGATGTATACGGAGGTTATTCGCTTGAGTCCAGCGTGTTGGCGCTCTATCATTGGAAATGAGTGGAGTTGAAGGTACAAAAAAAAGCAATAGTTCAATATATTTAGTAATACGCCTATTCACATTGTTGCTGATAGTAAGATGAGAAGTTTGATACCACTCATGTATGTTCAGTAATTATGATGCTCCTACCAGCAGCCTTAGCTTAGCAAGAGGCGCAACAACCGACCTTGGGTCTCATGAAAGGCGCTATATAAATCCAAGCTATTATTATTAATAAGAACTAACGTGTAAAAAGATTAAAGATTAGAAAGCAATAAAGTAAATAAGCACGACCAGGTGTATGGTCTACGAACATATTTTTAGGGGAAACTCATTTAGGAGTATACATATTTAATTGAGAAGTTAATACATGTTTTTTGGTGCAAACATTTGATACATACCTTACTACTGTACATACATTCATAGATCTATACCTTATAGATTCAGAGCTCTAGCTGATCTGTGTAAATGTGTGTGCTCCATATCTGAGTAATCTGACCTTGTACAGCAGTACCCCTGTGAAATTTGCGCATGGCACCAGAAATGATTTAATAAGGTCTCATACTTTGTTTGGAGAGAAATAAATGAGAGAATGAAGTGTGAAGGAGAGAGGGATAAAGACAAAATAGGTATGCAAAGCAGTAATAGAGTAGGAAATGCTATGCTGGGTTTCCATGCAATATTTAGCAAATCTCTATCATTATGTCCAGCCTGAGATTATTCGAGGTACAGTTTTTAAATAATACCTTACGGTTTGTGGTTTGAAGCTAAAGGTCATTTTGTAGGTACATCTCACTATTGTCAGACAATAACATTTAATTTTGAACAAACTGCTTTATATTCTTATACTTCTCCACCAAGACAATGTGTATTTATAAGCTTCACACACACCAAGGAAAGAACTATTTTGGGGTGACAGACACGCCAATTAAAAGGCAACAGAGTGAGAGAAAGAGAAAGGGAGGAGATGTCAAAAGATAGAGATTGTAAAATGAGAGTTAATTAAAACTGCGCTCATAAGCTGATTGATTATTCTCCCTCTCTCTCGCTCTCTCTTGTTTTATTGGTCTTTATACACTTTAATTAAGCCATTTTCACCACCAGTAGAGATGGTTAACCACTGCACCAATTTAAGGAGTACGATTTATGAGGAGAGTTTTTAGCTTCTAGAAGTTAACTAACTGTTTCCAGTGCTGAGTAAATAAAACTCTGCCAGAGGAAATATTGGATCCCCAGAACGCCATCTGGGGTTTAGTAATTAGCTGCTATGCTGGAATGGTAATGGTACTCTCCAATAGTATCATCCTTTCGTGTTGCCTCATTTTAAAAGAATCAATGAGGCAATACCTTGGAGAAAGCGAAATTATTAAGAGTCCTTCCTGGAAGCTGCATGTTAAAGTTTTAAAGATTCATACCTCCATTTTTCACCAAAGCGTTTTATCTCCTCATCTGCCAACTTCTTTTGAAGACTCTAAACGAACTTCTCGTTGCATACATAATGACTATCGTGTCCTTTTTTTGTGCTTAACTGCAAAAGAATGTGGTAACACTGTGTTATATTTCTTTCTTTCTGTGTACACATATGCACAGACCCCTGCTAACTTAATAATATACTGTAGCCTTGCAGCAGTGTTGGAACTTGAAGAAGTTAGCACTCAGGGTGTGAAAGATGAGATGAGGTGCAATAAGAGGGTTATTGGAGCAGCTAAAACATATGTAAGTTTAAAAGAAATGTGCAGCATGTATTCTGTGAAACAGCAAATCAATTCATCTATTACTGTTGCTTGACAGAAAACAAATAGACAACTATTGTGATTGATCGTTTGAAGTCATCAGGTTATCTGGTTATCTGTTTGCTGGAGAGGTTTCTCTTGCTTTATACTAGCGTAATTGTACATATATATATATTGTAATATTTTTTGATACAAACAAGCTGTCTGCATCTGGAGTTTAAAATCATTTATTTTCCTAACAACTTACTTTAATTCGCCCTCAACAGTAAAAGAGAAAATACAGACAATTGGATTTAAAGCTATGTTTGCCTTTATATGAAACTAGCACGCTTATTGGTGGTATTTAAAAAACGTTCAATAATTATGAGCATATTATAATAAGCATGAAAAACAACTGCACATTTTTAGTTAGCTGAAAAGTAATTTAAAATCATTGATCTTATATACAATTATATCAACGTTTAATAGTCTACTTGTACAAACTTAAAAATAGAAGAAAAGGAAAGTAAAGCAAAGATTATGTTCATTTTCCTCCAACAAATCCCTTCATAGCATCTACCAGAAGATATGTTAACATTCAGCCAATGTTCCTGCACTCTCATCTATTTCTCTTCCACTCTTCCCGCTCTCTTGGAATTCTATCTACTAATCCCTGTTCACTCTGTGGCAGGAAATTGCATCTGCTAAATGACTAAAGGAGCTGATGCATGATATCATTCTTCAAAGCAAACATTTTACTGTAAACAGTATCGTAAACCTTCTTCCCCTCACACTTGGACACAAACACACACACACCATTATGTTCACAGAGATAGAACAGTAGCTCACAAGTAGTCATTAACCATGCACAGTGGCTACAGACTCAGTGTTTCCTGTATGCCATTACTGATAAAGCCTTTAAGAAATTGCTTCATAAGAGGATCACATTGTGTTTCACTGCCAAGATCAGAATGATTTATTTGACAAGTAGTGACAATCACTATAGGGCCAATAATACAAAATGTCAGGGACCTCAGCCATCATTATTACCTCCTAAATTGTCAGGATACTGCGATACTTTTATATAGCTTTATTTTCTGTCACTTATCTGGATCATCGTGGTAGCAGGCTATGTCAAATATATGGGTAACGTCACACAGAAAGCATGGACAATCATTTCAGTCTTAATTTAGACTCCCAACATGGCCATAAGGTAATGCATGAGTAGCCACTGATTTAAAAACTTTAAAGAGGCATTGATTTCTACAGATAGCACCTGGCTTACATACTAACTAACTAACTAACTTGTCACAGTGAAGGTTACATCAGTTAGAGCTGAGACTGACTGTGCTCACCTATTTGGCTGAATCTTAACAATTTTCTTTGGATTGTGATTGACAGGTACGAGAACCGCAGGATGCAATTTGCACAAGTAAATAAGGACGTCTTGAGCAGGTTCACTGTTACCATGGTGATGGTAAAATGAGGACACATTGGGCCAATATTTAAACTGCTAGAGGGGGCAACCAGGCAGGTGCTCTGTACGTGGGTTCACATGGCACACACATGTACTCCACACACACAGTAACATGCCTGTAAACACCTTTACAGTTGATGTAAATGCATACAGTATGCAAATACGCAAAAAAGCTCCTAGGCTGGGAAGATTACCCAGCACACTCACAGCACCGTTTTTACACGCTAACCTGCACATGGACAGCATGAGGGAAGTGCATTGCATTGGGCCCATAGCAATCTGCAATCTATATTTGTAATCCTTTAATGTGGTACGTTCTTTTCATTGTGATGCAGTGAAGAACTGATCGTCTTAATGTGCATCAAACTAGAGGACAACACCCCCTCCCTTCAAGCCTGACTCACAGATCAAAACACACGAGAAAGGGCAGACAGAGATCAAATGTGCCTGTGAGAAATCCACCCACAGGACATCTCCAGAGCCTCCACAGGCAGACTTAACACACTTATCCAATATACCAAACACACACTTGCAAGCACAGACACACACACTCACACATATTTAACATGGCTCAGTGGTTAAAGGTTAGCTTTTCAGGAGCAAGTGTAAATCTCACAAGGTCAGTTTTCAATATGAGATCTTAGGCTGGAAAACATTGCCTGAGAATCGACTGAGCCCCGCGGCTACAACCCTTATCAGAAATCCCCCTCTGATATGACAACAATTCAGATATGCCTCACAAATCTCCTGTAAATTGTGTCCCACTATTTGACAAGGACTAAGGAACACCCCTGTCTATCTGCAATTAAATACAAAGACAAACAAACAGCCCTGTGAGCAACTTCATCAACAAAGAGGAAAGACACAAGATCATTATGTTGCTACAGCAGGGAATCCAGCAGCTGAAACAACAGCACTATGGCAACTGAAATACTTATTTAGTGTAATCTCTTTCAGGGCTTTAGGTGTGCTTCAGAGATAAACAAACAGAAAGAGAAACAGATGGACACACATACACCTGGAAAGATAGACAGATTGCTAGATAAATAGAGGAAAAGAGGATAAATGCATGTGTCTGTGTAAGGACCATCAACACCACATCGACAAAAACAATGTCTCCTTAAATGGCCAGAGAAAATTCCGTTAATCGAACTCAAACGGTTGGATCAGTGATGAGAAGCTTGAATCTCCATTATGGCTCAGACTAATGAGACAATCAGCAGAGGGCTGTCACAGCCTGGACGTTATGATATCAGGGAGGTGCTTCTGGTTTAACATTCATTGACCAGCTCATCAATCCCTTCTATTTAGCCTGTGTGTGGTTGATGTAGAGGGGAGTTATCTGTAGATGGTGCAAACTTAAAGGGGACCTATCATGCAAAATGCACTTTTGTACGTCTTTTATACATGAATATGTGTCCCCGGTGTTCCAGGGAACTCACCAAGTGTCAGAAAACACAACCCTCTCTATTTTCCTCCATACCCAAATCTCTAAAAACGGGGCTGCAACGGATCTGATAAAAACTGATCCAGATTTGAACACGTTACTGACGTCAGGACGGTGGCGCTACGGCTATTGGGCCAACTCTCCACCTATCAGGGGAATGTGGGGTTGGGCCACGGCCGGCCATTGCCGCTCGAAAGCACTGGAGACGCTGTAGTACATATGCCAGGCCTGTAAGTGGCGCTGTAGTCTGCCACAAAAGCAGCGAAGAAGACTTCCCGCGCATGGTTGCCATGGTTTCCCTTCTGTTTATTCTCCGCTGTGGCTTTTTTTCTCCCTCCCCGAGGCAAGCGTTTGCTCCTGCTGCTTTAATTCAATGCAATCCCTCCCCGTCGAGGCAAGCACTGTAATTCTCTCCGGTTAGTCCACCAGCAGATGACAAACACCCACCTCTCCGCCTCTTCCAAGGAACGAGGGGACCGTGCGGCAGAGTTTCAGTTTCAGTTTCTTTCGCCGGGCAAGATGTCCGTTAAAGTTTAAATCTTCCGGACAAAATTAGAAAAGTGCCGGTCAAAGGTCTTCTTTGTTATTTATTGAGCTTTAAAATGCATGATCTGTTTGGTATTTTGAAAACAGAAACGTATAAATATACCTTATATAGGTATGGCCCTACAATATATCATTTAAATATAGCATGATAGGTTTCCTTTAAGTTGAACAATAGAGGAGCGATTATTATTCAAAGAGCTCAAACTGACCAAATAAGAGCTCCGTAAGCAGAAATCTCAAAATCACAGATGTATAAGAGAAAGTGTGTTTGTAGACTCTCTCTCTAAGGACTGTGGTTTTGTGACAAGCAATGTGCCGATGATCAAATCAGCAGAAGAAGAAGAAGAAAAAGAAGAGAATACCTTATGGACCTGCTGCCCTATTGATAAAACTTACAGCAACTTTCATTTTCTCCCCCCCTTTTGCTTTTTCCACCCTCCTCCTATATGTTCACACTTTTGATTTCATCCAGATACCCTCTCCTCTCTGAGGATTGCTACCAATGTCTGTTTCCAGCTCGCCCTTAGCCCCTTCTCACCACGAGTGTACTGCACACACAGCAGGGATGCTGTCAGAAGAAGATTATAATGCCTCTGATCTGGTTATCGGACAGTAATGGTAGATGGCTGATGAACGGAAGAAAAAGGGGGAGATAATGGAGAGAGGGAGGGAGGCGGAGAGAAGAGGCATGGGGATGGTGAGAGTTAGAGTGGGGGTGAACTATTCCAGAGTTTTCATATCTTAGCAGGTCAGAAAGGATATCAACTCTCCACTATTCTCCTCCCTTCTGCCGCCCTCCTCTGCTCTTTACACTACTCCTCTCTCCCCCAGGGATCTCATTATCACTCTCCGGCCACGAGGACTGAGCATATATGCGTATGCACTCGGCTAAAGAGGGGGACGAGCCCTGCAAGGAGGGGAGTTGGGGGGGGGGGTGGGAAAGTAGGAGATGTTGAAAGAAAGGATGAGGAGAGACACAATCTGGAGGCTGGAGAATGGGGGAAAGTGTGAGTGCAGAGAGAAGTGTGCTGTAATAGAACAGTAGAGCACATAGCCTTAGGTACCAGATTGTTATTGCTACAACTGCAGATGGTCGGGAGACGCTTCCAGCTGATTTATGTTTCGTTATAGTCTCTGCGAGTGTGTGTATGTGTCACATCCATATCTATATGAGGCCATATGTGAGCATGCTATATGCTTGTTTAGTTTAAGTAATGTCAGCTAAATGGCATGTTTTCTAGATAAATAACCAATTAGAAGCTCACTGGGAGGTTGCAGTAAGCTACAGCATCCAATCAAATCCCCATACACCAGCTGTAAACTATTGCTCTCATTATAATGCCGCACACACCCTGCTGTACATATCAAATGAAGTGATTCAGGATTCTGTGCTCACACTGAAAACAACAGTAAATGCCAACAAACAACAGTAAGTGAGAAGACTACAATTAGCTAAAATGCTCACTCCCTCCACTCCATATTCGGGCCAAGATCTATCTTTCCCTCTGCCCTTTTTTCAGCTTTTCTCCATTTGTGTTCCAACACAACGGCTTTCATTGATTTATTTTTTTAGGGGTCCTAAGATGCTCTTAATGTGCCACTGAAGACAACATTGGTGTGTTTATATGTGTGTACATGAGCTGATGTGAGCATGCAAGTGTGTGTTTCTTTGCAAGTCCACCGGACATAATGGTCAACATTAATCTAATCAGGAGCAGTTTGGAGAGAGACGACGATGAAGAAGAAATGAGACACTTTGACAGACATACCTGCGCTTGCGCATACACTCCACCTCACACCCACACAAATGGCTCACGGAGGCTCTAATGCAGAGTTATTATCCATATAATCACTCCAAAATCCAGCACATCTTCTATATTTTCCCACCTCCTACTTTCAGGATTTGAGGCATTCATCGTTCTCTCTCCACCTCCCGGAGACATCAGCTCTCTCCTGCTCTCGTATTCCCTCTCTAGCACACAGCCATGATAAATCTCTAAGATATCTTCCCAATGGGCTTTCATAAAATCAATGGCTATTTTGGAGCTTCACTTTCTCACTATCAGATCAGGTGTATGCCGGGGTATATGCCCTATGTCTATGAAGATTCTCATATGCTGAATCTTTCCACATAAAAAGAGTCATTACATTTAATTATTATAGCTGGGGGCACATAAAGAATAATCAAATAATGGCAGGGTAAAATCATTGAAGCTGCTCACATGTACGCCTGAAATGTTCATTTCTGCAGCACTAATTTCTTTAGTACAACAGTCATGTCATATGCACCAATCTACAGAGCAATCGATCACTTTGCAGATGTGTTCCTTGTTAAGCCCTTGTTAAGAGGAGACAAAACTATTCAGCAAAAGTTTAAATCCAAGAAAATACATGTAGGTAATTACCAGCAAGAATATGTTTCAGAATAGCCAATTAATATGGCATGGCTGAGTTTGAGCTGATTGTACCAATGCTAAAGGACATGTACATTATACTGAATATATATAGAGACAACAGAAAAATATATATCATTAAATTGTTTAATTTGTTTGATTTACCGCAAACAGCAGCACACCTTCCGAAAAGAAAGCACTAAAAAACAAAGGATGCCTAATATCAGCTTGTGCAGCAGAGTAAACTGTGTGAGTCCATGTCTCCGTGTGTGTACTTGAGTTGAATATTCTTCTGGAGTTTATATTTTGCACAAGCAATCATTTTCATCCCCAACGTATACAACTGCGAGAGATACTGTTTCTCAGGAAGCCAGCTGAGCCTGAGCTTGTTTTGACATTAAATAAGCTAATAGGCAAATGTCATGGCTATTAAGTGAGTTAAGCCCGATCGATGTCAACTCCGGGGCAGGGATATATAAATTCATTTCAAATGAGACACCAACTGACACCAATAAAACAAGTAATCTGTTAGCATCTGTCTGCAGAAATGGGGGACTGTTGAGTGTTTGGGAACGTGGATGTGTGGATGTGCTTCGAGAAGCAGTGGGAGGGAAAACCGAGGGATGACATAGAGTGAGGCTGGGAGAAAGGGATTAAGGGGGGTAGAGGTGGAGGCATGGATGAAGCCGTCACTTCGCTTTGTGAGATTCTCGGCGGTGAGAGATGAGAGAATGATCTCCCACGCAGGCTGCAGAAATGCTTACACTAACACTTTCTCTCCGCCTTTGCCCCAGGAAAGGAGGGGAGAAAAGTGCAAACATGTCACTGCGATAGGAAGAGATCAATGTCCACAAACACTGTTAGAAAGCAAACAGACCGACACACACTTTCATTAGCACAAACCAAGTATGGATGATTTAGTTAATTTGTATCTAAATTCTACACTTTTTTCACAGTCCTTCCCTTCTTTTAACCATCCAACACTGACATTATTTCATTAGTGATCAGGCAGCCTTGCAGCAGTATTGGTTTCTTTGTGATGAAGAGGCACAGCACTGGAGCATTTCATTTTCATTCTCATCTCAAAACTTTTGCTTTGATGGTTGGTTTGTGTCTCTGAATAACACTCACCCAGCCATCCCAGAGGGCCACACTGTGAATCATGCATCCACAAAAAACACACTTATGCACACCTTCACAACGCCCTACAAAAACAGCATGGTTTAAAAGCTACACATACAGGGCAAACTATTCAATATGCCTATCCATTTATGTTATAAAGAGGAACCACTGAAATCTTCATCGCTTCCAATCAAACTCGTTGATCTTCCTCTATTAGTCTTCACAGATCTAGGTTCTTTGCTGTGGCCTAATTTGTATTCAAATCTGCAGCCAATCAGTTTTGATGTATCTTTCGCAAATGAATGCAGATAAATGGACATGCAGAATGTTAAGTTGAGCCTGG